>NW_027510209.1:0-35568 GCF_048772815.1 Callospermophilus lateralis | reverse complement strand
GGTACTTCAAGAGAAAACAAACCATAGAGATAGAACTTAGAACTACTTCATTTTGTCAAGTTTCAAGGAGCTAGCACAAACCGTGTTTGATTTAGAATTCCAAAAACAGCTATCTATGTAGGAGAAAACAGAGTGAAACCTAAAAATTCAAACTGTTACTGGAAACGAATGCTTCAACCTAGAAGAATAAAAATTGGGCAGCCAAGTGGGATTAGTGAACTGTTCATTACCACCAAGTATCATCAAGATTTGGTGAAAAAATGTTTGCTGAGATTTCAGCAAACTAGTAGTTTTTTGGAAGCTTGGCAACCCTTTCAAACGAAAGTGTTTTTCGCCAGTCTCTGCATGGGGTACTTCAAGAGGAAACAAACCATAGAGATAGAACTTACAACTACTTCATTTTGTCAAGTTTCAAGGAGCTAGCACAAACCGTGTTTGATTTAGAGTTTCAAAGACATCTATCTATATAGCAGAAAACAGAGTGAAACCTAAAATTTCAAAGTGTTACTGGAAACGAACGCTTGAACCTAGAAGAGTAAAAATTGGGCAGCCATGTGGGCTTAGTGAACTGATCATTACCACCAAGTATCATCAAGATTTGGTGAAAAAATGTTTGCTGAGATTTCAGCAAACTAGTAGTTTTTTGGAAGCTTGGCAACCCCTTTCAAACGAAAGTGTTCTTCGCCAGTCTCTGCATGGGGTACTTCAAGAGGAAACAAACCATAGAGATAGAACTTAGAACTACTTCATTTTGTCAAGTTTCACGGAGCTAGCACAAACCGTGTTTGATTTAGAGTTTCAAACACATCTATCTATATAGCAGGAAACAGAGTGAAACCTAAATTTCAAAGTGTTACTGGAAACGAACGCTTGAACCTAGAAGAGTGAAAGTTGGGCAGCCAAGTGGAATTAGTGAACTGATCATTACCACCAAGTATCATCAAGATTTGGTGAAAAAATGTTTGCTGAGATTTCAGCAAACGAGTATTTTTTTTTAAGCTTGGCAACCCCTTTCAAACGAAAGTGTTTTTCGCCAGTCTCTGCATGGGGTACTTCAAGAGGAAACAAACCATAGAGATAGAACTTAGAACTACTTCATTTTGTCAAGTTTCAAGGAGCTAGCACAAACCGTGTTTGATTTAGAGTTTCAAACACATCTATCTATATAGCAGAAAACAGAGTGAAACCTAAAATTCAAAGTGTTACTGGAAACGAACGCTTGAACCTAGAAGAGTGAAAATTGGGGAGCCAAGTGGGCTTAGTGAACTGATCATTACCACCAAGTATCATCAAGATTTGGTGAAAAAATGTTTGCTGAGATTTCAGCAAACGAGAAGTTTTTTGGAAGCTTGGCAACCCTTTCAAATGAAAGTGTTCTTCGCCAGTCTCTGCATGGGGTACTTCAAGAGGAAACAAACCATAGAGATAGAACTTAGAACTACTTCATTTTGTCAAGTTTCACGGAGCTAGCACAAACCGTGTTTGATTTAGAGTTTCAAACACATCTATCTATATAACAGAAAACAGAGTGAAACCTAAAAATTCAAACTGTTACTGGAAACGAACGCTTGAACCTAGAAGAGTGAAAGTTGGGCAGCCAAGTGGGCTTAGTGAACTGATCATTACCACCAAGTATCATCAAGATTTGGTGAAAAAATGTTTGCTGAGATTTCAGCAAACTAGTAGTTTTTTGGAAGCTTGGCAACCCCTTTCAAATGAAAGTGTTTTTTGCCAGTCTCTGCATGGGGTACTTCAAGAGGAAACAAACCATAGAGATAGAACTTAGAACTACTTCATTTTGTCAAGTTTCACGGAGCTAGCACAAACCGTGTTTGATTTAGAGTTTCAAACACATCTATCTATATAGCAGGAAACAGAGTGAAACCTAAAATTTCAAAGTGTTACTGGAAACGAACGCTTGAACCTAGAAGAGTGAAAATTGGGCAGCCAAGTGGGCTTAGTGAACTGATCATTACCACCAAGTATCATCAAGATTTGGTGAAAAAATGTTTGCTGAGATTTCAGCAAACGAGTAGTTTTTTGTAAGATTGGCAACCCCTTTCAAAGGAAAGTGTTCTTCGCCAGTCTCTGCATGGGGTACTTCAAGAGAAAACAAACCATAGAGATAGAACTTAGAACTACTTCATTTTGTCAAGTTTCAAGGAGCTAGCACAAACCGTGTTTGATTTAGAATTCCAAACACAGCTATCTATGTAGGAGAAAACAGAGTGAAACCTAAAAATTCAAACTGTTACTGGAAACGAATGCTTCAACCTAGAAGAATAAAAATTGGGCTCCAAGTGGGATTAGTGAACTGATCATTACCACCAAGTATCATCAAGATTTGGTGAAAAAATGTTTGCTGAGATTTCAGCAAACTAGTAGTTTTTTGGAAGCTTGGCAACCCCTTTCAAACGAAAGTGTTTTTCGCCAGTCTCTGCATGGGGTACTTCAAGAGGAAACAAACCATAGAGATAGAACTTACAACTACTTCATTTTGTCAAGTTTCAAGGAGCTAGCACAAACCGTGTTTGATTTAGAGTTTCAAAGACATCTATCTATATAGCAGAAAACAGAGTGAAACCTAAAATTTCAAAGTGTTACTGGAAACGAACGCTTGAACCTAGAAGAGTAAAGATTGGGCAGCCAAGTGGGCTTAGTGAACTGATCATTACCACCAAGTATCATCAAGATTTGGTGAAAAAATGTTTGCTGAGATTTCAGCAAACTAGTAGTTTTTTGGAAGCTTGGCAACCCCTTTCAAACGAAAGTGTTCTTCGCCAGTCTCTGCATGGGGTACTTCAAGAGGAAACAAACCATAGAGATAGAACTTAGAACTACTTCATTTTGTCAAGTTTCACGGAGCTAGCACAAACCGTGTTTGATTTAGAGTTTCAAACACATCTATCTATATAACAGAAAACAGAGTGAAACCTAAAATTTCAAACTGTTACTGGAAACGAACGCTTGAACCTAGAAGAGTGAAAGTTGGGCAGCCAAGTGGGATTAGTGAACTGATCATTACCACCAAGTATCATCAAGATTTGGTGAAAAAATGTTTGCTGAGATTTCAGCAAACGAGTAGTTTTTTGGAAGCTTGGCAACCCCTTTCAAATGAAAGTGTTCTTCGCCAGTCTCTGCATGGGGTACTTCAAGAGGAAACAAACCATAGAGATAGAACTTAGAACTACTTCATTTTGTCAAGTTTCACGGAGCTAGCACAAACCGTGTTTGATTTAGAGTTTCAAACACATCTATGTATATAGCAGAAAACAGAGTGAAACCTAAAAATTCAAACTGTTACTGGAAACGAACGCTTGAACCTAGAAGAGTGAAAATTGGGCAGCCAAGTGGGCTTAGTGAACTGATCATTACCACCAAGTATCATCAAGATTTGGTGAAAAAATGTTTGCTGAGATTTCAGCAAACGAGAAGTTTTTTGGAAGCTTGGCAACCCCTTTCAAACGAAAGTGTTCTTCGCCAGTCTCTGCATGGGGTACTTCAAGAGAAAACAAACCATAGAGATAGAACTTAGAACTACTTCATTTTGTCAAGTTTCACGGAGCTAGCACAAACCGTGTTTGATTTAGAGTTTCAAACACATCTATCTATATAACAGAAAACAGAGTGAAACCTAAAAATTCAAACTGCTACTGGAAACGAACGCTTGAACCTAGAAGAGTGAAAGTTGGGCAGCCAAGTGGGATTAGTGAACTGATCAATACAACCAAGTATCATCAAGATTTGGTGAAAAAATGTTTGCTGAGATTTCAGCAAACGAGTAGTTTTTTGGAAGCTTGGCAACCCCTTTCAAAGGAAAGTGTTCTTCGCCAGTCTCTGCATGGGGTACTTCAAGAGGAAACAAACCATAGAGAGAGAACTTAGAACTACTTCATTTTGTCAAGTTTCACGGAGCTAGCACAAACCGTGTTTGATTTAGAGTTTCAAACACATCTATCTATATAGCAGGAAACAGAGTGAAACCTAAAATTTCAAAGTGTTACTGGAAACGAACGCTTGAACCTAGAAGAGTGAAAATTGGGCAGCCAAGTGGGCTTAGTGAACTGATCATTACCACCAAGTATCATCAAGATGTGGTGAAAAAATGTTTGCTGATATTTCAGCAAACGAGTAGTTTTTTGGAAGCTTGGCAACCCTTTCAAACGAAAGTGTTCTTCGCCAGTCTCTGCATGGGGTACTTCAAGAGGAAACAAACCATAGAGATAGAACTTAGAACTACTTCATTTTGTCAAGTTTCACGGAGCTAGCACAAACCGTGTTTGATTTAGAGTTTCAAACACATCTATCTATATAGCAGAAAACAGAGTGAAACCTAAAAATTCAAACTGTTACTGGAAACGAACGCTTGAACCTAGAAGAGTGAAAGTAGGGCAGCCAAGTGGGCTTAGTGAACTGATCATTACCACCAAGTATCATCACGATTTGGTGAAAAAATGTTTGCTGAGATTTCAGCAAACTAGTAGTTTTTTGGAAGCTTGGCAACCCCTTTCCAACGAAAGTGTTTTTCGCCAGTCTCTGCATGGGGTACTTCAAGAGGAAACAAACCATAGAGATAGAACTTAGAACTACTTCATTTTGTCAAGTTTCACGGAGCTAGCATAAACCGTGTTTGATTTAGAGTTTCAAACACATCTATCTATATAACAGAAAACAGAGTGAAACCTAAAATTTCAAACTGTTACTGGAAACGAACGCTTGAACCTAGAAGAGTGAAAGTTGGGCAGCCAAGTGGGATTAGTGAACTGATCATTACCACCAAGTATCATCAAGATTTCGTGAAAAAATGTTTGCTGAGATTTCAGCAAACGAGTAGTTTTTTGGAAGCTTGGCAACCCCTTTCAAACGAAAGTGTTTTTCGCCAGTCTCTGCATGGGGTACTTCAAGAGGAAACAAACCATAGAGATAGAACTTAGAACTACTTCATTTTGTCAAGTTTCACGGAGCTAGCACAAACCGTGTTTGATTTAGAGTTTCAAACACATCTATCTATATAGCAGGAAACAGAGTGAAACCTAAAATTTCAAAGTGTTACTGGAAACGAACGCTTGAACCTAGAAGAGTGAAAATTGGGCAGCCAAGTGGGCTTAGTGAACTGATCATTACCACCAAGTATCATCAAGATGTGGTGAAAAAATGTTTGCTGAGATTTCAGCAAACGAGTAGTTTTTTGGAAGCTTGGCAACCCTTTCAAACGAAAGTGTTCTTCGCCAGTCTCTGCATGGGGTACTTCAAGAGGAAACAAAGCATAGAGATAGAACTTAGAACTACTTCATTTTGTCAAGTTTCACGGAGCTAGCACAAACCGTGTTTGATTTAGAGTTTCAAACACATCTATCTATATAGCAGAAAACAGAGTGAAACCTAAAAATTCAAACTGTTACTGGAAACGAACGCTTGAACCTAGAAGAGTGAAAGTAGGGCAGCCAAGTGGGCTTAGTGAACTGATCATTACCACCAAGTATCATCAAGATTTGGTGAAAAAATGTTTGCTGAGATTTCAGCAAACTAGTAGTTTTTTGGAAGCTTGGCAACCCCTTTCAAATGAAAGTGTTTTTCGCCAGTCTCTGCATGGGGTACTTCAAGAGGAAACAAACCATAGAGATAGAACTTAGAACTACTTCATTTGCTCAAGTTTCAAGGAGCTAGCACAAACCGTGTTTGATTTAGAGTTTCAAACACATCTATCTATATAGCAGAAAACAGAGTGAAACCTAAAAATTCAAAGTGTTACTGGAAACGAACGCTTGAACCTAGAAGAGTGAAAATTGGGCAGCCAAGTGGGCTTAGTGAACTGATCATTACCACCAAGTATCATCAAGATTTGGTGAAAAAATGTTTGCTGAGATTTCAGCAAACTAGTAGTTTTTTGGAAGCTTGGCAACCCCTTTCAAACGAAAGTGTTCTTCGCCAGTCTCTGCATGGGGTACTTCAAGAGGAAACAAACCATAGAGATAGAACTTAGAACTACTTCATTTTGTCAAGTTTCACGGAGCTAGCACAAACCGTGTTTGATTTAGAGTTTCAAACACATCTATCTATATAACAGAAAACAGAGTGAAACCTAAAAATTCAAACTGCTACTGGAAACGAACGCTTGAACCTAGAAGAGTGAAAGTTGGGCAGCCAAGTGGGATTAGTGAACTGATCAATACCACCAAGTATCATCAAGATTTGGTGAAAAAATGTTTGCTGAGATTTCAGCAAACGAGTAGTTTTTTGGAAGCTTGGCAACCCCTTTCAAAGGAAAGTGTTCTTCGCCAGTCTCTGCATGGGGTACTTCAAGAGAAAACAAACCATAGAGATAGAACTTAGAACTACTTCATTTTGTCAAGTTTTAAGGAGCTAGCACAAACCGTGTTTGATTTAGAATTCCAAACACAGCTATCTATGTAGGAGAAAACAGAGTGAAACCTAAAAATTCAAACTGTTACTGGAAACGAATGCTTCAACCTAGAAGAATAAAAATTGGGCAGCCAAGTGGGATTAGTGAACTGATCATTACCACCAAATATCATCAAGATTTGGTGAAAAAATGTTTGCTGAGATTTCAGCAAACAAGAAGTTTTTAGGAAGCTTGGCAACCCCTTTCAAACGAAAGTGTTCTTCGCCAGTCTCTGCATGGGGTACTTCAAGAGGAAACAAACCATAGAGATAGAACTTAGAACTACTTCATTTTGTCAAGTTTCACGGAGCTAGCACAAACCGTGTTTGATTTAGAGTTTCAAACACATCTATCTATATAGCAGAAAACAGAGTGAAACCTAAAAATTCAAACTGTTACTGGAAACGAACGCTTGAACCTAGAAGAGTGAAAGTTGGGCAGCCAAGTGGGCTTAGTGAACTGATCATTACCACCAAGTATCATCAAGATTTGGTGAAAAAATGTTTGCTGAGATTTCAGCAAACTAGTAGTTTTTTGGAAGCTTGGCAACCCCTTTCAAATGAAAGTGTTTTTCGCCAGTCTCTGCATGGGGTACTTCAAGAGGAAACAAACCATAGAGATAGAACTTAGAACTACTTCATTTGCTCAAGTTTCAAGTAGTTAGCACAAACCGTGTTTTATTTAGAGTTTCAAACACATCTATCTATATAACAGAAAACAGAGTGAAACCTAAAAATTCAAAGTGTTACTGGAAACGAACGCTTGAATCTAGAAGAGTGAAAGTTGGGCAGCCAAGTGGGATTAGTGAACTGATCATTACCACCAAGTATCATCAAGATTTGGTGAAAAAATGTTTGCTGAGATTTCAGCAAACGAGTAGTTTTTTGGAAGCTTGGCAACCCCTTTCAAACGAAAGTGTTTTTCGCCAGTCTCTGCATGGGGTACTTCAAGAGGAAACAAACCATAGAGATAGAACTTAGAACTACTTCATTTTGTCAAGTTTCAAGGAGCTAGCACAAACCGTGTTTGATTGAGAGTTTCAAACACATCTATCTATATAACAGAAAACAGGGTGAAACCTAAAAATTCAAACTGTTACTGGAAACGAACGCTTGAACCTAGAAGAGTGAAAGTTGGGCAGCCAAGTGGGATTAGTGAACTGATCATTACCACCAAGTATCATCAAGATTTGGTGAAAAAATGTTTGCTGAGATTTCAGCAAACTAGTAGTTTTTTGGAAGCTTGGCAACCCCTTTCAAATGAAAGTGTTTTTCGCCAGTCTCTGCATGGGGTACTTCAAGAGGAAACAAACCATACAGATAGAACTTACAACTACTTCATTTTGTCAAGTTTCAAGGAGCTAGCACAAACCGTGTTTGATTTAGAGTTTCAAAGACATCTATCTATATAGCAGAAAACAGAGTGAAACCTAAAATTTCAAAGTGTTACTGGAAACGAACGCTTGAACCGAGAAGAGTGAAAGTTGGGCAGCCAAGTGGGATTAGTGAACTGATCATTACCACCAAGTATCATCAAGATTTGGTGAAAAAATGTTTGCTGAGATTTCAGCAAACAAGTAGTTTTTTGAAAGCTTGGCAACCCCTTTCAAACGAAAGTGTTTTTCGCCAGTCTCTGCATGGGGAACTTCAAGAGGAAACAAACCATAGAGATAGAACTTAGAACTACTTCATTTTGTCAAGTTTCACGGAGCTAGCACAAACCGTGTTTGATTTAGAGTTTCGAGACATCTATCTATATAGCAGAAAACAGAGTGAAACCTAAAAATTCAAACTGTTACTGGAAACGAACGCTTGAACCTAGAAGAGTGAAAGTTGGGCAGCCAAGTGGGCTTAGTGAACTGATCATTACCACCAAGTATCATCAAGATTTGGTGAAAAAATGTTTGCTGAGATTTCAGCAAACTAGTAGTTTTTTGGAAGCTTGGCAACCCCTTTCAAACGAAAGTGTTCTTCGCCAGTCTCTGCATGGGGTACTTCAAGAGGAAACAAACCATAGAGATAGAACTTAGAACTACTTCATTTTGTCAAGTTTCACGGAGCTAGCACAAACCGTGTTTGATTTAGAGTTTCAAACACATCTCTCTATATAACAGAAAACAGAGTGAAACCTAAAAATTCAAACTGTTACTGGAAACGAACGCTTGAACCTAGAAGAGTGAAAGTTGGGCAGCCAAGTGGGATTAGTGAACTGATCATTACCACCAAGTATCATCAAGATTTGGTGAAAAAATGTTTGCTGAGATTTCAGCAAACGAGAAGTTTTTTGGAAGCTTGGCAACCCCTTTCAAACGAAAGTGTTCTTCGCCAGTCTCTGCATGGGGTACTTCTAGAGGAAACAAACCATAGAGATAGAACTTAGAACTACTTCATTTTGTCAAGTTTCACGGAGCTAGCACAAACCGTGTTTGATTTAGAGTTTCAAACACATCTATCTATATAGCAGAAAACAGAGTGAAACCTAAAAATTCAAACTGTTACTGGAAACGAACGCTTGAACCTAGAAGAGTGAAAGTTGGGCAGCCAAGTGGGCTTAGTGAACTGATCATTACCACCAAGTATCATCAAGATTTGGTGAAAAAATGTTTGCTGAGATTTCAGCAAACTAGTAGTTTTTTGGAAGCTTAGCAACCCCTTTCAAATGAAAGTGTTTTTCGCCAGTCTCTGCATGGTGTACTTCAAGAGGAAACAAACCATAGAGATAGAACTTAGAACTACTTCATTTGCTCAAGTTTCAAGGAGTTAGCACAAACCGTGTTTTATTTAGAGTTTCAAACACATCTATCTATATAGCAGAAAACAGAGTGAAACCTAAAAATTCAAAGTGTTACTGGAAACGAACGCTTGAACCTAGAAGAGTGAAAATTGGGCAGCCAAGTGGGCTTAGTGAACTGATCATTACCACCAAGTATCATCAAGATTTGGTGAAAAAATGTTTGCTGAGATTTCAGCAAACTAGTAGTTTTTTGCAAGCTTGGCAACCCCTTTCAAACGAAAGTGTTCTTCGCCAGTCTCTGCATGGGGTACTTCAAGAGGAAACAAACCATAGAGATAGAACTTAGAACTACTTCATTTTGTCAAGTTTCACGGAGCTAGCACAAACCGTGTTTGATTGAGAGTTTCAAACACATCTATCTATATAACAGAAAACAGAGTGAAACCTAAAAATTCAAACTGTTACTGGAAACGAACGCTTGAACCTAGAAGAGTGAAAGTTGGGCAGCCAAGTGGGATTAGTGAACTGATCATTACCACCAAGTATCATCAAGATTTGGTAAAAAAATGTTTGCTGAGATTTCAGCAAACTAGTAGTTTTTTGGAAGCTTGGCAACCCCTTTCAAACGAAAGTGTTTTTCGCCAGTCTCTGCATGGGGTACTTCAAGAGGAAACAAACCATAGAGATAGAACTTACAACTACTTCATTTTGTCAAGTTTCAAGGAGCTAGCACAAACCGTGTTTGATTTAGAGTTTCAAAGACATCTATCTATATAGCAGAAAACAGAGTGAAACCTAAAATTTCAAAGTGTTACTGGAAACGAACGCTTGAACCTAGAAGAGTAAAAATTGGGCAGCCAAGTGGGCTTAGTGAACTGATCATTACCACCAAGTATCATCAAGATTTGGTGAAAAAATGGCAGCAAACTAGTAGTTTTTTGGAAGTTTGGCAACCCCTTTCAAACGAAAGTGTTCTTCGCCAGTCTCTGCATGGGGTACTTCAAGAGGAAACAAACCATAGAGATAGAACTTAGAACTACTTCATTTTGTCAAGTTTCACGGAGCTAGCACAAACCGTGTTTGATTTAGAGTTTCAAACACATCTATCTATATAACAGAAAACAGAGTGAAACCTAAAAATTCAAACTGTTACTGGAAACGAACGCTTGAACCTAGAAGAGTGAAAGTTGGGCAGCCAAGTGAGATTAGTGAACTGATCATTACCACCAAGTATCATCAAGATTTGGTGAAAAAATATTTGCTGAGATTTCAGCAAACTAGTAGTTTTTTGGAAGCTTGGCAACCCCTTTCAAACGAAAGTGTTCTTCGCCAGTCTCTGCATGGGGTACTTCAAGAGGAAACAAACCATAGAGATAGAACATAGAACTACTTCATTTTGTCAAGTTTCACGGAGCTAGCACAAACCGTGTTTGATTTAGAGTTTCAAAGACATCTATCTATATAGCAGAAAACAGAGTGAAACCTAAAAATTCAAAGTGTTACTGGAAACGAACGCTTGAACCTAGAAGAGTGAAAATTGGGAAGCCAAGTGGGCTTAGTGAACTGATCATTACCACCAAGTATCATCAAGATTTGGTGAAAAAATGTTTGCTGACATTTCAGCAAACTAGTAGTTCTTTGGAAGCTTGGCAACCCCTTTCAAACGAAAGTGTTCTTCGCCAGTCTCTGCATGGGGTACTTCAAGAGGAAACAAACCATAGAGATAGAACTTAGAACTACTTCATTTTGTCAAGTTTCACGGAGCTAGCACAAACCGTGTTTGATTGAGAGTTTCAAACACATCTATCTATATAACAGAAAACAGAGTGAAACCTAAAAATTCAAACTGTTACTGGAAACGAACGCTTGAACCTAGAAGAGTGAAAGTTGGGCAGCCAAGTGGGATTAGTGAACTGATCATTACCACCAAGTATCATCAAGATTTGGTAAAAAAATGTTTGCTGAGATTTCAGCAAACTAGTAGTTTTTTGGAAGCTTGGCAACCCCTTTCAAACGAAAGTGTTTTTCGCCAGTCTCTGCATGGGGTACTTCAAGAGGAAACAAACCATAGAGATAGAACTTACAACTACTTCATTTTGTCAAGTTTCAAGGAGCTAGCACAAACCGTGTTTGATTTAGAGTTTCAAAGACATCTATCTATATAGCAGAAAACAGAGTGAAACCTAAAATTTCAAAGTGTTACTGGAAACGAACGCTTGAACCTAGAAGAGTAAAAATTGGGCAGCCAAGTGGGCTTAGTGAACTGATCATTACCACCAAGTATCATCAAGATTTGGTGAAAAAATGGCAGCAAACTAGTAGTTTTTTGGAAGTTTGGCAACCCCTTTCAAACGAAAGTGTTCTTCGCCAGTCTCTGCATGGGGTACTTCAAGAGGAAACAAACCATAGAGATAGAACTTAGAACTACTTCATTTTGTCAAGTTTCACGGAGCTAGCACAAACCGTGTTTGATTTAGAGTTTCAAACACATCTATCTATATAACAGAAAACAGAGTGAAACCTAAAAATTCAAACTGTTACTGGAAACGAACGCTTGAACCTAGAAGAGTGAAAGTTGGGCAGCCAAGTGAGATTAGTGAACTGATCATTACCACCAAGTATCATCAAGATTTGGTGAAAAAATATTTGCTGAGATTTCAGCAAACTAGTAGTTTTTTGGAAGCTTGGCAACCCCTTTCAAACGAAAGTGTTCTTCGCCAGTCTCTGCATGGGGTACTTCAAGAGGAAACAAACCATAGAGATAGAACATAGAACTACTTCATTTTGTCAAGTTTCACGGAGCTAGCACAAACCGTGTTTGATTTAGAGTTTCAAAGACATCTATCTATATAGCAGAAAACAGAGTGAAACCTAAAAATTCAAAGTGTTACTGGAAACGAACGCTTGAACCTAGAAGAGTGAAAATTGGGAAGCCAAGTGGGCTTAGTGAACTGATCATTACCACCAAGTATCATCAAGATTTGGTGAAAAAATGTTTGCTGACATTTCAGCAAACTAGTAGTTCTTTGGAAGCTTGGCAACCCCTTTCAAACGAAAGTGTTCTTCGCCAGTCTCTGCATGGGGTACTTCAAGAGGAAACAAACCATAGAGATAGAACTTAGAACTACTTCATTTTGTCAAGTTTCACGGAGCTAGCACAAACCGTGTTTGATTGAGAGTTTCAAACACATCTATCTATATAACAGAAAACAGAGTGAAACCTAAAAATTCAAACTGTTACTTTAAACGAACGCTTGAACCTAGAAGAGTGAAAGTTGGGCAGCCAAGTGGGATTAGTGAACTGATCATTACCACCAAGTATCATCAAGATTTGGTAAAAAAATGTTTGCTGAGATTTCAGCAAACTAGTAGTTTTTTGGAAGCTTGGCAACCCCTTTCAAACGAAAGTGTTTTTCGCCAGTCTCTGCATGGGGTACTTCAAGAGGAAACAAACCATAGAGATAGAACTTACAACTACTTCATTTTGTCAAGTTTCAAGGAGCTAGCACAAACCGTGTTTGATTTAGAGTTTCAAAGACATCTATCTATATAGCAGAAAACAGAGTGAAACCTAAAATTTCAAAGTGTTACTGGAAACGAACGCTTGAACCTTGAAGAGTAAAAATTGGGCAGCCAAGTGGGCTTAGTGAACTGGTCATTACCACCAAGTATCATCAAGATTTGGTGAAAAAATGGCAGCAAACTAGTAGTTTTTTGGAAGTTTGGCAACCCCTTTCAAACGAAAGTGTTCTTCGCCAGTCTCTGCATTGGGTACTTCAAGAGGAAACAGACCATAGAGATAGAACTTAGAACTACTTCATTTTGTCAAGTTTCACGGAGCTAGCACAAACCGTGTTTGATTTAGAGTTTCAAACACATCTATCTATATAACAGAAAACAGAGTGAAACCTAAAAATTCAAACTGTTACTGGAAACGAACGCTTGAACCTAGAAGAGTGAAAGTTGGGCAGCCAAGTGAGATTAGTGAACTGATCATTACCACCAAGTATCATCAAGATTTGGTGAAAAAATGTTTGCTGAGATTTCAGCAAACTAGTAGTTTTTTGGAAGCTTGGCAACCCCTTTCAAACGAAAGTGTTTTTCGCCAGTCTCTGCATGGGGTACTTCAAGAGGAAACAAACCATAGAGATAGAACTTAGAACTACTTCATTTTGTCAAGTTTCAAGGAGCTAGCACAAACCGTGTTTGATTTAGAGTTTCAAACACATCTATCTATATAACAGAAAACAGAGTGAAACCTAAAAATTCAAACTGTTACTGGAAACGAACGCTTGAACCTAGAAGAGTGAAAGTTGGGCAGCCAAGTGGGATTAGTGAACTGATCATTACCACCAAGTATCATCAAGATTTGGTGAAAAAATGTTTGCTGAGATTTCAGCAAACTAGTAGTTTTTTGGAAGCTTGGCAACCCCTTTCAAACGAAAGTGTTTTTCGCCAGTCTCTGCATGGGGTACTTCAAGAGGAAACAAACCATAGAGACAGAACTTAGAACTACTTCATTTTGTCAAGTTTCACGGAGCTAGCAAAAACCGTGTTTGATTTAGAGTTTCAAACACATCTATCTATATAGCAGAAAACAGAGTGAAACCTAAAAATTCAAACTGTTACTGGAAACGAACGCTTGAACCTAGAAGAGTGAAAATTGGGCAGCCAAGTGGGCTTAGTGAACTGATCATTACCACCAAGTATCATCAAGATTTGGTGAAAAAATGTTTGCTGAGATTTCAGAAAACGAGAAGTTTTTTGGAAGCTTGGCCACCCCTTTCAAACGAAAGTGTTCTTCGGCTGTCTCTGCATGGGGTACTTCAAGAGGAAACAAACCATAGAGATAGAACTTAGAACTACTTCATTTTGTCAAGTTTCACGGAGCTAGCACAAACCGTGTTTGATTTAGAGTTTCAAACACATCTATCTATATAGCAGAAAACAGAGTGAAACCTAAAATTTCAAAGTGTTACTGGAAACGAACGCGTGAACCTAGAAGAGTGAAAATTGGGCATCCAAGTGGGCTTAGTGAACTGATCATTACCACCAAGTATCATCAAGATTTGGTGAAAAAATGTTTGCTGAGATTTCAGCAAACGAGTAGTTTTTTGGAAGCTTGGCAACCCCTTTCAAACGAAAGTGTTTTTCGCCAGTCTCTGCATGGGGTACTTCAAGAGGAAACAAACCATAGAGATAGAACTTAGAACTACTTCATTTGCTCAAGTTTCAAGGAGTTAGCACAAACCGTGTTTTATTTAGAGTTTCAAACACATCTATCTATATAACAGAAAACAGAGTGAAACCTAAAACTTCAAAGTGTTACTGGAAACGAACGCTTGAACCTGGAAGAGTGAAAGTTGGGCAGCCAAGTGGGATTAGTGAACTGATCATTACCACCAAGTATCATCAAGATTTGGTGAAAAAATGTTTGCTGAGATTTCAGCAAACGAGTAGTTTTTTGGAAGCTTGGCAACCCCTTTCAAACGAAAGTGTTCTTCGCCAGTCTCTGCATGGGGTACTTCAAGAGGAAACAAACCATAGAGATAGAACTTAGAACTACTTAATTTTGTCAAGTTTCAAGGAGCTAGCACAAACCGTGTTTGATTGAGAGTTTCAAACACATCTATCTATATAACAGAAAAGAGAGTGAAACCTAAAAATTCAAACTGTTACTGGAAACGAACGCTTGAACCTAGAAGAGTGAAAGTTGGGCAGCCAAGTGGGATTAGTGAACTGATCATTACCACCAAGTATCATCAAGATTTGGTGAAAAAATGTTTGCTGAGATTTCAGCAAACTAGTAGTATTTTGGAAGCTTGGCAACCCCTTTCAAATGAAAGTGTTTTTCGCCAGTCTCTGCATGGGGTACTTCAAGAGGAAACAAACCATAGAGATAGAACTTACAACTACTTCATTTTGTCAAGTTTCAAGGAGCTAGCACAAACCGTGTTTGATTTAGAGTTTCAAAGACATCTATCTATATAGCAGAAAACAGAGTGAAACCTAAAATTTCAAACTGTTACTGGAAACGAACGCTTGAACCTAGAAGAGTAAAAATTGGGCAGCCAAGTGGGCTTAGTGAACTGATCATTACCACCAAGTATCATCAAGATTTGGTGAAAAAATGTTTGCTGAGATTTCAGCAAACGAGTAGTTTTTTGGAAGCTTGGCAACCCCTTTCAAACGAAAGTGTTTTTCGCCAGTCTCTGCATGGGGTACTTCAAGAGGAAACAAACCATAGAGATAGAACTTAGAACTACTTCATTTTGTCAAGTTTCACGGAGCTAGCACAAACCGTGTTTGATTTAGAGTTTCAAACACATCTATCTATATAACATAAAACAGAGTGAAACCTAAAAATTCAAACTGTTACTGGAAACGAACGCTTGAACCTAGAAGAGTGAAAGTTGGGCAGCCAAGTGAGATTAGTGAACTGATCATTACCACCAAGTATCATCAAGATTTGGTGAAAAAATATTTGCTGAGATTTCAGCAAACTAGTAGTATTTTGGAAGCTTGGCAACCCCTTTCAAACGAAAGTGTTTTTCGCCAGTCTCTGCATGGGGTACTTCAAGAGGAAACAAACCATAGAGATAGAACTTAGAACTACTTCATTTTGTCAAGTTTCACGAAGCTAGCACAAACCGTGTTTGATTTAGAGTTTCGAGACATCTATTTATATAGCAGAAAACAGAGTGAAACCTAAAAATTCAAACTGTTACTGGAAACGAACGCTTGAACCTAGAAGAGTGAAAGTTGGGCAGCCAAGTGGGCTTAGTGAACTGATCATTACCACCAAGTATCATCAAGATTTGGTGAAAAAATGTTTGCTGAGTTTTCAGCAAACTAGTAGTTTTTTGGAAGCTTGGCAACCCCTTTCAAACGAAAGTGTTCTTCGCCAGTCTCTGCATGGGGTACTTCAAGAGGAAACAAACCATAGAGATAGAACTTAGAACTACTTCATTTTGTCAAGTTTCACGGAGCTAGCACAAACCGTGTTTGATTTAGAGTTTCAAACACATCTCTCTATATAACAGAAAACAGAGTGAAACCTAAAAATTCAAACTGTTACTGGAAACGAACGCTTGAACCTAGAAGAGTGAAAGTTGGGCAGCCAAGTGGGATTAGTGAACTGATCATTACCACCAAGTATCATCAAGATTTGGTGAAAAAATGTTTGCTGAGATTTCAGCAAACTAGTAGTTTTTTGGAAGCTTGGCAACCCCTTTCAAACGAAAGTGTTTTTCGCCAGTCTCTGCATGGGGTACTTCAAGAGGAAACAAACCATAGAGATAGAACTTAGAACTACTTCATTTTGTCAAGTTTCAAGGAGCTAGCACAAACCGTTTTTGATTTAGAGTTTCAAACACATCTATCTATATAGCAGAAAACAGAGTGAAACCTGAAAATTCAAAGTGTTACTGGAAACGAACGCTTGAACCTAGAAGAATGAAAATTGGGCAGCCAAGTGGGCTTAGTGAACTGATCATTACCACCAAGTATCATCAAGATTTGGTGAAAAAATGTTTGCTGAGATTTCAGCAAACGAGAAGTTTTTTGGAAGCTTGGCAACCCCTTTCAAACGAAAGTGTTCTACGCCAGTCTCTGCATGGGGTACTTCTAGAGGAAACAAACCATAGAGATAGAACTTAGAACTACTTCATTTTGTCAAGTTTCACGGAGCTAGCACAAACCGTGTTTGATTTAGAGTTTCAAACACATCTATCTATATAGCAGAAAACAGAGTGAAACCTAAAAATTCAAACTGTTACTGGAAACGAACGCTTGAACCTAGAAGAGTGAAAGTTGGGCAGCCAAGTGGGCTTAGTGAACTGATCATTACCACCAAGTATCATCAAGATTTGGTGAAAAAATGTTTGCTGAGATTTCAGCAAACTAGTAGTTTTTTGGAAGCTTGGCAACCCCTTTCAAATGAAAGTGTTTTTCGCCAGTCTCTGCATGGGGTACTTCAAGAGGAAACAAACCATAGAGATAGAACTTAGAACTACTTCATTTGCTCAAGTTTCAAGGAGTTAGCACAAACCGTGTTTTATTTAGAGTTTCAAACACATCTATCTATATAGCAGAAAACAGAGTGAAACCTAAAAATTCAAAGTGTTACTGGAAACGAACGCTTGAACCTAGAAGAGTGAAAGTTGGGCAGCCAAGTGGGATTAGTGAACTGATCATTACCACCAAGTATCATCAAGATTTGGTAAAAAAATGTTTGCTGAGATTTCAGCAAACTAGTAGTTTTTTTGAAGCTTGGCAACCCCTTTCAAACGAAAGTTTTTTTCGCTAGTATCTGCATGGGGTACTTCAAGAGGAAACAAACCATAGAGATAGAACTTACAACTACTTCATTTTGTCAAGTTTCAAGGAGCTAGCACAAACCGTCTTTGATTTAGAGTTTCAAAGACATCTATCTATATAACAGAAAACAGAGTGAAACCTAAAAATTCAAACTGTTACTGGAAACGAACGCTTGAACCTAGAAGAGTGAAAGTTGGGCAGCCAAGTGAGATTATTGAACTGATCATTACCACCAAGTATCATCAAGATTTGGTGAAAAAATATTTGCTGAGATTTCAGCAAACTAGTAGTTTTTTGGAAGCTTGGCAACCCCTTTCAAACGAAAGTGTTTTTCGCCAGTCTCTGCATGGGGTACTTCAAGAGGAAACAAACCATAGAGATAGAACTTAGAACTACTTCATTTTGTCAAGTTTCAAGGAGCTAGCACAAACCGTGTTTGATTTAGAGTTTCAAACACATCTATCTATATAGCAGAAAACAGAGTGAAACCTAAAAATTCAAAGTGTTACTGGAAACGAACGCTTGAACCTAGAAGAGTGAAAATTGGGCAGCCAAGTGGGCTTAGTGAACTGATCATTACCACCAAGTATCATCAAGATTTGGTGAAAAAATGTTTGCTGAGATTTCAGCAAACGAGAAGTTTTTTGGAAGCTTGGCAACCCCTTTCAAACGAAAGTGTTCTTCGCCAGTCTCTGCATGGGGTACTTCAAGAGGAAACAAACCATAGAGATAGAACTTAGAACTACTTCATTTTGTCAAGTTTCACGGAGCTAGCAAAAACCGTGTTTGATTTAGAGTTTCAAACACATCTATCTATATAACAGAAAACAGAGTGAAACCTAAATATTCAAACTGTTACTGGAAACGAACGCTTGAACCAAGAAGAGTGAAAGTTGGGCAGCCAAGTGGGATTAGTGAACTGATCATTACCACCAAGTATCATCAAGATTTGGTGAAAAAATGTTTGCTGAGATTTCAGCAAACTAGTAGTGTTTTGAAAGCTTGGCAACCCCTTTCAAACGAAAGTGTTTTTCGCCAGTCTCTGCATGGGGTACTTCAAGAGGAAACAAACCATAGAGATAGAACTTAGAACTACTTCATTTTGTCAAGTTTCACGGAGCTAGCACAAACCGTGTTTGATTTAGAGTTTCAAACACATCTATCTATATAACAGAAAACAGAGTGAAACCTGAAAATTCAAAGTGTTACTGGAAACGAACGCTTGAACCTAGAAGAATGAAAATTGGGCAGCCAAGTGGGCTTAGTGAACTGATCATTACCACCAAGTATCATCAAGATTTGGTGAAAAAATGTTTGCTGAGATTTCAGCAAACTAGTAGTTTTTTGGAAGCTTGGCAACCCCTTTCAAATGAAAGTGTTTTTCGCCAGTCTCTGCATGGGGTACTTCAAGAGGAAACAAACCATAGAGATAGAACTTAGAACTACTTCATTTGCTCAAGTGTCAAGGAGTTAGCACAAACCGTGTTTTATTTAGAGTTTCAAACACATCTATCTATATAGCAGAAAACAGAGTGAAACCTAAAAATTCAAAGTGTTACTGGAAACGAACGCTTGAACCTAGAAGAGTGAAAGTTGGGCAGCCAAGTGGGATTAGTGAACTGATCATTACCACCAAGTATCATCAAGATTTGGTAAAAAAATGTTTGCTGAGATTTCAGCAAACTAGTAGTTTTTTTGAAGCTTGGCAACCCCTTTCAAACGAAAGTTTTTTTCGCTAGTCTCTGCATGGGGTACTTCAAGAGGAAACAAACCATAGAGATAGAACTTACAACTACTTCATTTTGTCAAGTTTCAAGGAGCTAGCACAAACCGTGTTTGATTTAGAGTTTCAAAGACATCTATCTATATAACAGAAAACAGAGTGAAACCTAAAAATTCAAACTGTTACTGGAAACGAACGCTTGAACCTAGAAGAGTGAAAGTTGGGCAGCCAAGTGAGATTATTGAACTGATCATTACCACCAAGTATCATCAAGATTTGGTGAAAAAATATTTGCTGAGATTTCAGCAAACTAGTAGTTTTTTGGAAGCTTGGCAACCCCTTTCAAACGAAAGTGTTTTTCGCCAGTCTCTGCATGGGGTACTTCAAGAGGAAACAAACCATAGAGATAGAACTTAGAACTACTTCATTTTGTCAAGTTTCAAGGAGCTAGCACAAACCGTGTTTGATTTAGAGTTTCAAACACATCTATCTATATAGCAGAAAACAGAGTGAAACCTAAAAATTCAAAGTGTTACTGGAAACGAACGCTTGAACCTAGAAGAGTGAAAATTGGGCAGCCAAGTGGGCTTAGTGAACTGATCATTACCACCAAGTATCATCAAGATTTGGTGAAAAAATGTTTGCTGAGATTTCAGCAAACGAGAAGTTTTTTGGAAGCTTGGCAACCCCTTTCAAACGAAAGTGTTCTTCGCCAGTCTCTGCATGGGGTACTTCAAGAGGAAACAAACCATAGAGATAGAACTTAGAACTACTTCATTTTGTCAAGTTTCACGGAGCTAGCAAAAACCGTGTTTGATTTAGAGTTTCAAACACATCTATCTATATAACAGAAAACAGAGTGAAACCTAAATATTCAAACTGTT
Organism: Callospermophilus lateralis; assembly: GCF_048772815.1. Lineage (NCBI taxonomy): Eukaryota > Metazoa > Chordata > Mammalia > Rodentia > Sciuridae > Callospermophilus > Callospermophilus lateralis. The sequence goes on along the minus strand of NW_027510209.1, from coordinate 15,506 downwards.
ACTGGAAACGAACGCTTGAACCGAGAAGAGTGAAAGTTGGGCAGCCAAGTGGGATTAGTGAACTGATCATTACCACCAAGTATCATCAAGATTTGGTGAAAAAATGTTTGCTGAGATTTCAGCAAACTAGTAGTTTTTTGAAAGCTTGGCAACCCCTTTCAAACGAAAGTGTTTTTCGCCAGTCTCTGCATGGGGTACTTCAAGAGGAAACAAACCATAGAGATAGAACTTAGAACTACTTCATTTTGTCAAGTTTCACGGAGCTAGCACAAACCGTGTTTGATTTAGAGTTTCAAACACATCTATCTATATAACAGAAAACAGAGTGAAACCTGAAAATTCAAAGTGTTACTGGAAACGAACGCTTGAACCTAGAAGAATGAAAATGGGCAGCCAAGTGGGCTTAGTGAACTGATCATTACCACCAAGTATCATCAAGATTTGGTGAAAAAATGTTTGCTGAGATTTCAGCAAACGAGAAGTTTTTTGGAAGCTTGGCAAACCCTTTCAAACGAAAGTGTTCTACGCCAGTCTCTGCATGGGGTACTTCTAGAGGAAACAAACCATAGAGATAGAACTTAGAACTACTTCATTTTGTCAAGTTTCACGGAGCTAGCACAAACCGTGTTTGATTTAGAGTTTCAAACACATCTATCTATATAGCAGAAAACAGAGTGAAACCTAAAAATTCAAACTGTTACTGGAAACGAACGCTTGAACCTAGAAGAGTGAAAGTTGGGCAGCCAAGTGGGCTTAGTGAACTGATCATTACCACCAAGTATCATCAAGATTTGGTGAAAAAATGTTTGCTGAGATTTCAGCAAACTAGTAGTTTTTTGGAAGCTTGGCAACCCCTTTCAAATGAAAGTGTTTTTCGCCAGTCTCTGCATGGGGTACTTCAAGAGGAAACAAACCATAGAGATAGAACTTAGAACTACTTCATTTGCTCAAGTTTCAAGGAGTTAGCACAAACTGTGTTTTATTTAGAGTTTCAAACACATCTATCTATATAGCAGAAAACAGAGTGAAACCTAAAAATTCAAAGTGTTACTGGAAACGAACGCTTGAACCTAGAAGAGTGAAATTTGGGCAGCCAAGTGGGATTAGTGAACTGATCATTACCACCAAGTATCATCAAGATTTGGTAAAAAAATGTTTGCTGAGATTTCAGCAAACTAGTAGTTTTTTGGAAGCTTGGCAACCCCTTTCAAACGAAAGTGTTTTTCGCCAGTCTCTGCATGGGGTACTTCAAGAGGAAACAAACCATAGAGATAGAACTTACAACTACTTCATTTTGTCAAGTTTCACGGAGCTAGCACAAACCGTGTTTGATTTAGAGTTTCAAACACATCTATCTATATAGCAGAAAACAGAGTGAAACCTAAAAATTCAAACTGTTACTGGAAACGAACGCTTGAACTTAGAAGAGTGTAAGTTGGGCAGCCAAGTGGGCTTAGTGAACTGATCATTACCACCAAGTATCATCAAATTTGGTGAAAAAATGTTTGCTGAGATTTCAGCAAACTAGTAGTTTTTTGGAAGCTTGGCAACCCCTTTCAAATGAAAGTGTTTTTCTCCAGTCTCTGCATGGGGTACTTCAAGAGGAAACAAACCATAGAGATAGAACTTAGAACTACTTCATTTGCTCAAGTTTCAAGGAGCTAGCACAAACCGTGTTTGATTTAGAGTTTCAAACACATCTATCTATATAGCAGAAAACAGAGTGAAACCTAAAAATTCAAAGTGTTACTGGAAACGAATGCTTGAACCTAGAAGAGTGAAAATTGGGCAGCCAAGTGGGCTTAGTGAACTGATCATTACCACCAAGTATCATCAAGATTTGGTGAAAAAATGTTTGCTGAGATTTCAGCAAACTAGTAGTTTTTTGGAAGTTTGGCAACCCCTTTCAAACGAAAGTGTTCTTCGCCAGTCTCTGCATGGGGTACTTCAAGAGGAAACAAACCATAGAGATAGAACTTCGAACTACTTCATTTTGTCAAGTTTCACGGAGCTAGCACAAACCGTGTTTGATTTAGAGTTTCAAACACATCTATCTATATAACAGAAAACAGAGTGAAACCTAAAAATTCAAACTGTTACTGGAAACGAACGCCTGAACCTAGAAGAGTGAAAATTGGGCAGAGAAGTGGGCTTAGTGAACTGATCATTACCACCAAGTATCATCAAGATTTGGTGAAAAAATGTTTGCTGAGATTTCAGAAAAAGAGAAGTTTTTTGGAAGCTTGTCAACCCCTTTCAAACGAAAGTGTTCTTCGGCTGTCTCTGCATGGGGTACTTCAAGAGGAAACAAACCATAGAGATAGAACATAGAACTACTTCATTTTGTCAAGTTTCACGGAGCTAGCACAAACCGTGTTTGATTTAGAGTTTCGAGACATCTATCTATATAGCAGAAAACAGAGTGAAACCTAAAAATTCAAACTGTTACTGGAAACGAACGCTTGAACCTAGAAGAGTGAAAGTTGGGCAGCCAAGTGGGCTTAGTGAACTGATCATTACCACCAAGTATCATCAAGATTTGGTGAAAAAATGTTTGCTGAGATTTCAGCAAACTAGTAATTTTTTTGGAAGCTTGGCAACCCCTTTCAAATGAAAGTGTTTTTCGCCAGTCTCTGCATGGGGTACTTCAAGAGGAAACAAACCATAGAGATAGAACTAAGAACTACTTCATTTGGTCAAGTTTCAAGGAGCTAGCACAAACCGTGTTTGATTTAGAATTCCAAACACAGCTATCTATGTAGGAGAAAACAGAGTGAAACCTAAAAATTCAAACTGTTACTGGAAACGAATGCTTCAACCTAGAAGAATAAAAATTGGGCAGCCAAGTGGGAATAGTGAACTGATCATTGCCCCCAAGTAACATCAAGATTTGGTGAAAAAATGTTTGCTGAGATTTCAACAAACTAGTAGTTTTTTGGAAGCTTGGCAACCCCTTTCAAACGAAAGTGTTTTTTGCCAGTCTCTGCATGGGGTACTTCAAGAGGAAACAAATCATAGAGATAGAACTTAGAACTACTTCATTTTGTCAAGTTTCACGGAGCTAGCACAAACCGTGTTTGATTTAGAGTTTCGAGACATCTATCTATATAGCAGAAAACAGAGTGAAACCTAAAAATTCAAACTGTTACTGGAAACGAACGCTTGAACCTAGAAGAGTGAAAGTTGGGCAGCCAAGTGGGCTTAGTGAACTGATCATTACCACCAAGTATCATCAAGATTTGGTGAAAAAATGTTTGCTGAGATTTCAGCAAACGAGAAGTTTTTTGGAAGCTTGGCAAACCCTTTCAAACGAAAGTGTTCTACGCCAGTCTCTGCATGGGGTACTTCTAGAGGAAACAAACCATAGAGATAGAACTTAGAACTACTTCATTTTGTCAAGTTTCACGGAGCTAGCACAAACCGTGTTTGATTTAGAGTTTCAAACACATCTATCTATATAGCAGAAAACAGAGTGAAACCTAAAAATTCAAACTGTTACTGGAAACGAACGCTTGAACCTAGAAGAGTGAAAGTTGGGCAGCCAAGTGGGCTTAGTGAACTGATCATTACCACCAAGTATCATCAAGATTTGGTGAAAAAATGTTTGCTGAGATTTCAGCAAACTAGTAGTTTTTTGGAAGCTTGGCAACCCCTTTCAAATGAAAGTGTTTTTCGCCAGTCTCTGCATGGGGTACTTCAAGAGGAAACAAACCATAGAGATAGAACTTAGAACTACTTCATTTGCTCAAGTTTCAAGGAGTTAGCACAAACTGTGTTTTATTTAGAGTTTCAAACACATCTATCTATATAGCAGAAAACAGAGTGAAACCTAAAAATTCAAAGTGTTACTGGAAACGAACGCTTGAACCTAGAAGAGTGAAATTTGGGCAGCCAAGTGGGATTAGTGAACTGATCATTACCACCAAGTATCATCAAGATTTGGTAAAAAAATGTTTGCTGAGATTTCAGCAAACTAGTAGTTTTTTGGAAGCTTGGCAACCCCTTTCAAACGAAAGTGTTTTTCGCCAGTCTCTGCATGGGGTACTTCAAGAGGAAACAAACCATAGAGATAGAACTTACAACTACTTCATTTTGTCAAGTTTCACGGAGCTAGCACAAACCGTGTTTGATTTAGAGTTTCAAACACATCTATCTATATAGCAGAAAACAGAGTGAAACCTAAAAATTCAAACTGTTACTGGAAACGAACGCTTGAACTTAGAAGAGTGTAAGTTGGGCAGCCAAGTGGGCTTAGTGAACTGATCATTACCACCAAGTATCATCAAATTTGGTGAAAAAATGTTTGCTGAGATTTCAGCAAACTAGTAGTTTTTTGGAAGCTTGGCAACCCCTTTCAAATGAAAGTGTTTTTCTCCAGTCTCTGCATGGGGTACTTCAAGAGGAAACAAACCATAGAGATAGAACTTAGAACTACTTCATTTGCTCAAGTTTCAAGGAGCTAGCACAAACCGTGTTTGATTTAGAGTTTCAAACACATCTATCTATATAGCAGAAAACAGAGTGAAACCTAAAAATTCAAAGTGTTACTGGAAACGAATGCTTGAACCTAGAAGAGTGAAAATTGGGCAGCCAAGTGGGCTTAGTGAACTGATCATTACCACCAAGTATCATCAAGATTTGGTGAAAAAATGTTTGCTGAGATTTCAGCAAACTAGTAGTTTTTTGGAAGTTTGGCAACCCCTTTCAAACGAAAGTGTTCTTCGCCAGTCTCTGCATGGGGTACTTCAAGAGGAAACAAACCATAGAGATAGAACTTCGAACTACTTCATTTTGTCAAGTTTCACGGAGCTAGCACAAACCGTGTTTGATTTAGAGTTTCAAACACATCTATCTATATAACAGAAAACAGAGTGAAACCTAAAAATTCAAACTGTTACTGGAAACGAACGCCTGAACCTAGAAAGTGAAAATTGGGCAGAGAAGTGGGCTTAGTGAACTGATCATTACCACCAAGTATCATCAAGATTTGGTGAAAAAATGTTTGCTGAGATTTCAGAAAAAGAGAAGTTTTTTGGAAGCTTGTCAACCCCTTTCAAACGAAAGTGTTCTTCGGCTGTCTCTGCATGGGGTACTTCAAGAGGAAACAAACCATAGAGATAGAACATAGAACTACTTCATTTTGTCAAGTTTCACGGAGCTAGCACAAACCGTGTTTGATTTAGAGTTTCGAGACATCTATCTATATAGCAGAAAACAGAGTGAAACCTAAAAATTCAAACTGTTACTGGAAACGAACGCTTGAACCTAGAAGAGTGAAAGTTGGGCAGCCAAGTGGGCTTAGTGAACTGATCATTACCACCAAGTATCATCAAGATTTGGTGAAAAAATGTTTGCTGAGATTTCAGCAAACTAGTAATTTTTTTGGAAGCTTGGCAACCCCTTTCAAATGAAAGTGTTTTTCGCCAGTCTCTGCATGGGGTACTTCAAGAGGAAACAAACCATAGAGATAGAACTAAGAACTACTTCATTTGGTCAAGTTTCAAGGAGCTAGCACAAACCGTGTTTGATTTAGAATTCCAAACACAGCTATCTATGTAGGAGAAAACAGAGTGAAACCTAAAAATTCAAACTGTTACTGGAAACGAATGCTTCAACCTAGAAGAATAAAATTGGGCAGCCAAGTGGGAATAGTGAACTGATCATTGCCCCCAAGTAACATCAAGATTTGGTGAAAAAATGTTTGCTGAGATTTCAACAAACTAGTAGTTTTTTGGAAGCTTGGCAACCCCTTTCAAACGAAAGTGTTTTTCGCCAGTCTCTGCATGGGGTACTTCAAGAGGAAACAAACCATAGAGATAGAACTTACAACTACTTCATTTTGTCAAGTTTCAAGGAGCTAGCACAAACCGTGTTTGATTTAGAGTTTCAAAGACATCTATCTATATAGCAGAAAACAGAGTGAAACCTAAAATTTCAAAGTGTTACTGGAAACGAACGCTTGAACCTAGAAGAGTAAAAATTGGGCAGCCAAGTGGGCTTAGTGAACTGATCATTACCACCAAGTATCATCAAGGTTTGGTGAAAAATTTTGCTGAGATTTCAGCAAACTAGTAGTTTTTTGGAAGCTTGGCAACCAATTTAAAACGAAAGTGTTTTTCGCCAGTCTCTGCATGGGGTACTTCAAGAGGAAACAAACCATAGAGATAGAACTTGGAACTACTTCATTTGCTCAAGTTTCAAGGAGCTAGCACAAACCGTGTTTGATTTAGAGTTTCAAACACATCTATCTATATAGCAGAAAGCAGAGTGAAACCTAAAAATTCAAAGTGTTACTGGAAACGAACGCTTGAACCTAGAAGAGTGAAAATTGGGCAGCCAAGTGGGCTTAGTGAACTGATCATTACCACCAAGTATCATCAAGATTTGGTGAAAAAATGTTTGCTGAGATTTCAGCAAACTAGTAGTTTTTTGGAAGCTTGGCAACCCCTTTCAAACGAAAGTGTTCTTCGCCAGTCTCTGCATGGGGTACTTCAAGAGGAAACAAACCATAGAGATAGAACATAGAACTACTTCATTTTTGTCAAGTTTCACGGAGCTAGCACAAACCGTGTTTGATTTAGAGTTTCAAAGACATCTATCTCTATAGCAGAAAACAGAGTGAAACCTAAAAATTCAAAGTGTTACTGGAAATGAACGCTTGAACCTAGAAGAGTGAAAGTTGGGCAGCCAAGTGGGCTTAGTGAACTGATCATTACCACCAAGTATCATCAAGATTTGGTGAAAAAATGTTTGCTGAGATTTCAGCAAACTAGTAGTTTTTTGGAAGCTTGGCAACCCCTTTCAAACGAAAGTGTTTTTCGCCAGTCTCTGCATGGGGTACTTCAAGAGGAAACAAACCATAGAGATAGAACTTAGAACTACTTCATTTTGTCAAGTTTCACGGAGCTAGCACAAACCGTGTTTGATTTAGAGTTTCAAACACATCTATCTATATAGCAGAAAACAGAGTGAAACCTAAAAATTCAAACTGTTACTGGAAACGAACGCTTGAACCTAGAAGAGTGAAAGTTGGGCAGCCAAGTGGGCTTAGTGAACTGATCATTACCACCAAGTATCATCAAGATTTGGTGAAAAAATGTTTGCTGAGATTTCAGCAAACTAGTAGTTTTTTGGAAGCTTGGCAACCCCTTTCAAATGAAAGTGTTTTTCGCCAGTCTCTGCATGGGGTACTTCAAGAGGAAACAAACCATAGAGATAGAACTTAGAACTACTTCATTTGCTCAAGTTTCAAGGAGTTAGCACAAACCGTGTTTTATTTAGAGTTCAAACACATCTATCTATATAGCAGAAAACAGAGTGAAACCTAAAAATTCAAAGTGTTACTGGAAACGAACGCTTGAACCTAGAAGAGTGAAAGTTGGGCAGCCAAGTGGGATTAGTGAACTGATCATTACCACCAAGTATCATCAAGATTTGGTAAAAAAAATGTTTGCTGAGATTTCAGCAAACTAGTAGTTTTTTGAAGCTTGGCAACCCCTTTCAAACGAAAGTTTTTTTCGCTAGTATCTGCATGGGGTACTTCAAGAGGAAACAAACCATAGAGATAGAACTTACAACTACTTCATTATGTCAAGTTTCAAGGAGCTAGCACAAACCGTCTTTGATTTAGAGATTCAAAGACATCTATCTATATAACAGAAAACAGAGTGAAACCTAAAAATTCAAACTGTTACTGGAAACGAACGCTTGAACCTAGAAGAGTGAAAGTTGGGCAGGAGATTATTGAACTGATCATTACCACCAAGTATCATCAAGATTTGGTGAAAAAATATTTGCTGAGATTTCAGCAAACTAGTAGTTTTTTGGAAGCTTGGCAACCCCTTTCAAACGAAAGTGTTTTTCGCCAGTCTCTGCATGGGGTACTTCAAGAGGAAACAAACCATAGAGATAGAACTTAGAACTACTTCATTTTGTCAAGTTTCAAGGAGCTAGCACAAACCGTGTTTGATTTAGAGTTTCAAACACATCTATCTATATAGCAGAAAACAGAGTGAAACCTAAAAATTCAAAGTGTTACTGGAAACGAACGCTTGAACCTAGAAGAGTGAAAATTGGGCAGCCAAGTGGGCTTAGTGAACTGATCATTACCACCAAGTATCATCAAGATTTGGTGAAAAAATGTTTGCTGAGATTTCAGCAAACGAGAAGTTTTTTGGAAGCTTGGCAACCCCTTTCAAACGAAAGTGTTCTTCGCCAGTCTCTGCATGGGGGTACTTCAAGAGGAAACAAACCATAGAGATAGAACTTAGAACTACTTCATTTTGTCAAGTTTCACGGAGCTAGCAAAAACCGTGTTTGATTTAGAGTTTCAAACACATCTATCTCTATAGCAGAAAACAGAGTGAAACCTAAAAATTCAAAGTGTTACTGGAAATGAACGCTTGAACCTAGAAGAGTGAAAGTTGGGCAGCCAAGTGGGCTTAGTGAACTGATCATTACCACCAAGTATCATCAAGATTTGGTGAAAAAATGTTTGCTGAGATTTCAGCAAACTAGTAGTTTTTTGGAAGCTTGGCAACCCCTTTCAAACGAAAGTGTTTTTCGCCAGTCTCTGCATGGGGTACTTCAAGAGGAAACAAACCATAGAGATAGAACTTAGAACTACTTCATTTTGTCAAGTTTCACGGAGCTAGCACAAACCGTGTTTGATTTAGAGTTTCAAACACATCTATCTATATAGCAGAAAACAGAGTGAAACCTAAAAATTCAAACTGTTACTGGAAACGAACGCTTGAACCTAGAAGAGTGAAAGTTGGGCAGCCAAGTGGGCTTAGTGAACTGATCATTACCACCAAGTATCATCAAGATTTGGTGAAAAAATGTTTGCTGAGATTTCAGCAAACTAGTAGTTTTTTGGAAGCTTGGCAACCCCTTTCAAATGAAAGTGTTTTTCGCCAGTCTCTGCATGGGGTACTTCAAGAGGAAACAAACCATAGAGATAGAACTTAGAACTACTTCATTTGCTCAAGTTTCAAGGAGTTAGCACAAACCGTGTTTTATTTAGAGTTTCAAACACATCTATCTATATAGCAGAAAACAGAGTGAAACCTAAAAATTCAAAGTGTTACTGGAAACGAACGCTTGAACCTAGAAGAGTGAAAGTTGGGCAGCCAAGTGGGATTAGTGAACTGATCATTACCACCAAGTATCATCAAGATTTGGTTAAATAAAAAAATGTTTGCTGAGATTTCAGCAAACTAGTAGTTTTTTTGAAGCTTGGCAACCCCTTTCAAACGAAAGTTTTTTTCGCTAGTATCTGCATGGGGTACTTCAAGAGGAAACAAACCATAGAGATAGAACTTACAACTACTTCATTTTGTCAAGTTTCAAGGAGCTAGCACAAACCGTCTTTGATTTAGAGATTCAAAGACATCTATCTATATAACAGAAAACAGAGTGAAACCTAAAAATTCAAACTGTTACTGGAAACGAACGCTTGAACCTAGAAGAGTGAAAGTTGGGCAGCCAAGTGAGATTATTGAACTGATCATTACCACCAAGTATCATCAAGATTTGGTGAAAAAATATTTGCTGAGATTTCAGCAAACTAGTAGTTTTTTGGAAGCTTGGCAACCCCTTTCAAACGAAAGTGTTTTTCGCCAGTCTCTGCATGGGGTACTTCAAGAGGAAACAAACCATAGAGATAGAACTTAGAACTACTTCATTTTGTCAAGTTTCAAGGAGCTAGCACAAACCGTGTTTGATTTAGAGTTTCAAACACATCTATCTATATAGCAGAAAACAGAGTGAAACCTAAAAATTCAAAGTGTTACTGGAAACGAACGCTTGAACCTAGAAGAGTGAAAATTGGGCAGCCAAGTGGGCTTAGTGAACTGATCATTACCACCAAGTATCATCAAGATTTGGTGAAAAAATGTTTGCTGAGATTTCAGCAAACGAGAAGTTTTTTGGAAGCTTGGCAACCCCTTTCAAACGAAAGTGTTCTTCGCCAGTCTCTGCATGGGGTACTTCAAGAGGAAACAAACCATAGAGATAGAACTTAGAACTACTTCATTTTGTCAAGTTTCACGGAGCTAGCAAAAACCGTGTTTGATTTAGAGTTTCAAACACATCTATCTATATAACAGAAAACAGAGTGAAACCTAAATATTCAAACTGTTACTGGAAACGAACGCTTGAACCAAGAAGAGTGAAAGTTGGGCAGCCAAGTGGGATTAGTGAACTGATCATTACCACCAAGTATCATCAAGATTTGGTGAAAAAATGTTTGCTGAGATTTCAGCAAACTAGTAGTTTTTTGAAAGCTTGGCAACCCCTTTCAAACGAAAGTGTTTTTCGCCAGTCTCTGCATGGGGTACTTCAAGAGGAAACAAACCATAGAGATAGAACTTAGAACTACTTCATTTTGTCAAGTTTCACGGAGCTAGCACAAACCGTGTTTGATTTAGAGTTTCAAACACATCTATCTATATAACAGAAAACAGAGTGAAACCTGAAAATTCAAAGTGTTACTGGAAACGAACGCTTGAACCTAGAAGAATGAAAATTGGGCAGTCAAGTGGGCTTAGTGAACTGATCATTACCACCAAGTATCATCAAGATTTGGTGAAAAAATGTTTGCTGAGATTTCAGCAAACTAGTAGTTTTTTGGAAGCTTGGCAACCCCTTTCAAATGAAAGTGTTTTTCGCCAGTCTCTGCATGGGGTACTTCAAGAGGAAACAAACCATAGAGATAGAACTTAGAACTACTTCATTTGCTCAAGTTTCAAGGAGTTAGCACAAACCGTGTTTTATTTAGAGTTTCAAACACATCTATCTATATAGCAGAAAACAGAGTGAAACCTAAAAATTCAAAGTGTTACTGGAAACGAACGCTTGAACCTAGAAGAGTGAAAGTTGGGCAGCCAAGTGGGATTAGTGAACTGATCATTACCACCAAGTATCATCAAGATTTGGTAAAAAAATGTTTGCTGAGATTTCAGCAAACTAGTAGTTTTTTTGAAGCTTGGCAACCCCTTTCAAACGAAAGTTTTTTTCGCTAGTCTCTGCATGGGGTACTTCAAGAGGAAACAAACCATAGAGATAGAACTTACAACTACTTCATTTTGTCAAGTTTCAAGGAGCTAGCACAAACCGTGTTTGATTTAGAGTTTCAAAGACATCTATCTATATAACAGAAAACAGAGTGAAACCTAAAAATTCAAACTGTTACTGGAAACGAACGCTTGAACCTAGAAGAGTGAAAGTTGGGCAGCCAAGTGAGATTATTGAACTGATCATTACCACCAAGTATCATCAAGATTTGGTGAAAAAATATTTGCTGAGATTTCAGCAAACTAGTAGTTTTTTGGAAGCTTGGCAACCCCTTTCAAACGAAAGTGTTTTTCGCCAGTCTCTGCATGGGGTACTTCAAGAGGAAACAAACCATAGAGATAGAACTTAGAACTACTTCATTTTGTCAAGTTTCACGGAGCTAGCACAAACCGTGTTTGATTTAGAGTTTCAAACACATCTATCTATATAACAGAAAACAGAGTGAAACCTGAAAATTCAAAGTGTTACTGGAAACGAACGCTTGAACCTAGAAGAATGAAAATGGGCAGCCAAGTGGGCTTAGTGAACTGATCATTACCACCAAGTATCATCAAGATTTGGTGAAAAAATGTTTGCTGAGATTTCAGCAAACGAGAAGTTTTTTGGAAGCTTGGCAACCCCTTTCAAACGAAAGTGTTCTACGCCAGTCTCTGCATGGGGTACTTCTAGAGGAAACAAACCATAGAGATAGAACTTAGAACTACTTCATTTTGTCAAGTTTCACGGAGCTAGCACAAACCGTGTTTGATTTAGAGTTTCAAACACATCTATCTATATAGCAGAAAACAGAGTGAAACCTAAAAATTCAAACTGTTACTGGAAACGAACGCTTGAACCTAGAAGAGTGAAAGTTGGGCAGCCAAGTGGGCTTAGTGAACTGATCATTACCACCAAGTATCATCAAGATTTGGTGAAAAAATGTTTGCTGAGATTTCAGCAAACTAGTAGTTTTTTGGAAGCTTGGCAACCCCTTTCAAATGAAAGTGTTTTTCGCCAGTCTCTGCATGGGGTACTTCAAGAGGAAACAAACCATAGAGATAGAACTTAGAACTACTTCATTTGCTCAAGTTTCAAGGAGTTAGCACAAACTGTGTTTTATTTAGAGTTTCAAACACATCTATCTATATAGCAGAAAACAGAGTGAAACCTAAAAATTCAAAGTGTTACTGGAAACGAACGCTTGAACCTAGAAGAGTGAAATTTGGGCAGCCAAGTGGGATTAGTGAACTGATCATTACCACCAAGTATCATCAAGATTTGGTAAAAAAATGTTTGCTGAGATTTCAGCAAACTAGTAGTTTTTTGGAAGCTTGGCAACCCCTTTCAAACGAAAGTGTTTTTCGCCAGTCTCTGCATGGGGTACTTCAAGAGGAAACAAACCATAGAGATAGAACTTACAACTACTTCATTTTGTCAAGTTTCACGGAGCTAGCACAAACCGTGTTTGATTTAGAGTTTCAAACACATCTATCTATATAGCAGAAAACAGAGTGAAACCTAAAAATTCAAACTGTTACTGGAAACGAACGCTTGAACTTAGAAGAGTGTAAGTTGGGCAGCCAAGTGGGCTTAGTGAACTGATCATTACCACCAAGTATCATCAAATTTGGTGAAAAAATGTTTGCTGAGATTTCAGCAAACTAGTAGTTTTTTGGAAGCTTGGCAACCCCTTTCAAATGAAAGTGTTTTTCTCCAGTCTCTGCATGGGGTACTTCAAGAGGAAACAAACCATAGAGATAGAACTTAGAACTACTTCATTTGCTCAAGTTTCAAGGAGCTAGCACAAACCGTGTTTGATTTAGAGTTTCAAACACATCTATCTATATAGCAGAAAACAGAGTGAAACCTAAAAATTCAAAGTGTTACTGGAAACGAATGCTTGAACCTAGAAGAGTGAAAATTGGGCAGCCAAGTGGGCTTAGTGAACTGATCATTACCACCAAGTATCATCAAGATTTGGTGAAAAAATGTTTGCTGAGATTTCAGCAAACTAGTAGTTTTTTGGAAGTTTGGCAACCCCTTTCAAACGAAAGTGTTCTTCGCCAGTCTCTGCATGGGGTACTTCAAGAGGAAACAAACCATAGAGATAGAACTTAGAACTACTTCATTTTGTCAAGTTTCACGGAGCTAGCACAAACCGTGTTTGATTTAGAGTTTCAAACACATCTATCTATATAACAGAAAACAGAGTGAAACCTAAAAATTCAAACTGTTACTGGAAACGAACGCCTGAACCTAGAAGAGTGAAAATTGGGCAGAGAAGTGGGCTTAGTGAACTGATCATTACCACCAAGTATCATCAAGATTTGGTGAAAAAATGTTTGCTGAGATTTCAGAAAAAGAGAAGTTTTTTGGAAGCTTGTCAACCCCTTTCAAACGAAAGTGTTCTTCGGCTGTCTCTGCATGGGGTACTTCAAGAGGAAACAAACCATAGAGATAGAACATAGAACTACTTCATTTTGTCAAGTTTCACGGAGCTAGCACAAACCGTGTTTGATTTAGAGTTTCGAGACATCTATCTATATAGCAGAAAACAGAGTGAAACCTAAAAATTCAAACTGTTACTGGAAACGAACGCTTGAACCTAGAAGAGTGAAAGTTGGGCAGCCAAGTGGGCTTAGTGAACTGATCATTACCACCAAGTATCATCAAGATTTGGTGAAAAAATGTTTGCTGAGATTTCAGCAAACTAGTAGTTTTTTTGGAAGCTTGGCAACCCCTTTCAAATGAAAGTGTTTTTCGCCAGTCTCTGCATGGGGTACTTCAAGAGGAAACAAACCATAGAGATAGAACTAAGAACTACTTCATTTGGTCAAGTTTCAAGGAGCTAGCACAAACCGTGTTTGATTTAGAATTCCAAACACAGCTATCTATGTAGGAGAAAACAGAGTGAAACCTAAAAATTCAAACTGTTACTGGAAACGAATGCTTCAACCTAGAAGAATAAAAATTGGGCAGCCAAGTGGGAATAGTGAACTGATCATTGCCCCCAAGTAACATCAAGATTTGGTGAAAAAATGTTTGCTGAGATTTCAACAAACTAGTAGTTTTTTGGAAGCTTGGCAACCCCTTTCAAACGAAAGTGTTTTTCGCCAGTCTCTGCATGGGGTACTTCAAGAGGAAACAAACCATAGAGATAGAACTTACAACTACTTCATTTTGTCAAGTTTCAAGGAACTAGCACAAACCGTGTTTGATTTAGAGTTTCAAAGACATCTATCTATATAGCAGAAAACAGAGTGAAACCTAAAATTTCAAAGTGTTACTGGAAACGAACGCTTGAACCTAGAAGAGTAAAAATTGGGCAGCCAAGTGGGCTTAGTGAACTGATCATTACCACCAAGTATCATCAAGGTTTGGTGAAAAAATTTTGCTGAGATTTCAGCAAACTAGTAGTTTTTTGGAAGCTTGGCAACCAATTTAAAACGAAAGTGTTTTTCGCCAGTCTCTGCATGGGGTACTTCAAGAGGAAACAAACCATAGAGATAGAACTTGGAACTACTTCATTTGCTCAAGTTTCAAGGAGCTAGCACAAACCGTGTTTGATTTAGAGTTTCAAACACATCTATCTATATAGCAGAAAGCAGAGTGAAACCTAAAAATTCAAAGTGTTACTGGAAACGAACGCTTGAACCTAGAAGAGTGAAAATTGGGCAGCCAAGTGGGCTTAGTGAACTGATCATTACCACCAAGTATCATCAAGATTTGGTGAAAAAATGTTTGCTGAGATTTCAGCAAACTAGTAGTTTTTTGGAAGCTTGGCAACCCCTTTCAAACGAAAGTGTTCTTCGCCAGTCTCTGCATGGGGTACTTCAAGAGGAAACAAACCATAGAGATAGAACATAGAACTACTTCATTTTGTCAAGTTTCACGGAGCTAGCACAAACCGTGTTTGATTTAGAGTTTCAAAGACATCTATCTATATAGCAGAAAACAGAGTGAAACCTAAAAATTCAAAGTGTTACTGGAAATGAACGCTTGAACCTAGAAGAGTGAAAGTTGGGCAGCCAAGTGGGCTTAGTGAACTGATCATTACCACCAAGTATCATCAAGATTTGGTGAAAAAATGTTTGCTGAGATTTCAGCAAACTAGTAGTTTTTTGGAAGCTTGGCAACCCCTTTCAAACGAAAGTGTTTTTCGCCCAGTCTCTGCATGGGGTACTTCAAGAGGAAACAAACCATAGAGATAGAACTTAGAACTACTTCATTTTGTCAAGTTTCAAGGAGCTAGCACAAACCGTGTTTGATTTAGAGTTTCAAACACATCTATCTATATAACAGAAAACAGAGTGAAACCTAAAAATTCAAACTGTTACTGGAAACGAACGCTTGAACCTAGAAGAGTGAAAGTTGGGCAGCCAAGTGGGATTAGTGAACTGATCATTACCACCAAGTATCATCAAGATTTGGTGAAAAAATGTTTGCTGAGA